>NW_024097579.1:0-3333 GCF_016545835.1 Crotalus tigris
CAGGGTCTGCCTTTTCAATTATCTCCTTGCATACATTTAGGAAGATTTGTTCCGGTAGTGGAACTCAGGCCAAGTTAAGGCCTTCTGACATTGTGTTACCAGATTTTCAAAATTCAAGAGTGTGTGTTAAGGGGGAGGCCACCCTTAACGTGCAATACAAGAGTTTTGAAGGTCCACTAGACTTATGAGTAGTAGGTGGTGAACGAACGAGTCTCATAGGACTCGATTGGTTTGAGGCCCTGGGGATACACGTCACAGGACTCAACAGCTTACAAACACTCGACCTACAGGAAGTCTGCAAAGAATTTGCAGATGTTTTCAGCCCCCAGCTGGGCACATTCAAAGGACTCCCTGTGTCATTAAAGCTAGACCCCACTGTCACTCCCATTAGGATTAAAGCAAGAAGGGTCCCTTTTGCTTTAAAGAGTAAAATTGACACTGAGTTGGATAAACTGATCCAACAAGGAATTCTAGAACCTGTTGACTCCAGTCCCTGGGAGACCCCCATTGTCACGCCTCTCAAGGCAAATGGGGACATTCGCATCTGTGCTGATTACAAATGCACCCTGAATAAGGCATTGCAGCAACATGCCTATCCGGTTCCTGTGGTCAGTCATATTCTGGCCTCCCTCAAGGGGGGGCGCGTTTTTGCAAAGCTTGACCTAGCTCAAGCGTATCAACAGCTGCCTGTTGATGATGATGCTGCTATAGCTCAGACTATTGTGACCCACAGGGGAGCCATTTAAGGTAAAAAGGCTGCCGTTTGAGTGATTTCGCTCCTGGATTTTCCAACGCTTAATGGAAAACACCTACTGGTAATACCAGGGGTTTGCCCCTACTTTGATGATGTCCTTAATTGCAGAGACTCACACACATTCGATCTGAAATGCTAAGGCTTGATACTGTTAAATTCGGGAGTCGGCCTCATACTCAGATAAAGGACAAATTGCCAGATTGGGGTGCCTTCACTGTAAATGTCTGGGTCAAAATTGATGCTGCTGGATTCACCCGCTGCATCCAAAACTAACAGCTATTGTAAAAGCACCGAGAGGCCAAAGTCCAAGGCCGAACTTCCGGCCTTCCTGGTCCTCCTGATTTCTACATTTTTTCTCTCATGAGCTAGTGTAGCTGAGCCTCTTCCACAGGCTACTTACAAAACAAGCATTGGCAGTGGTCCCAAACACAATGAGGCTTGTTTTAACAAAGTCAAGGCCTTGCTCACTTCGAACAGTGTACTTGCACATTTCAACGAGTCCCTTCCTGTGTGCATCGCTTGTGATGCGTCCCCTTACGGGGTAGGAGCTGTCCTGAGCCACCTCAGGTCTGATGGAACTCAAGTTCCTGTTGCTATTACTCCAGAACACTGTCTTCTGCTGATCGCAACTACGCTCAGATAGACAGGGAGGCTCTGGCTGTTGTTGCTGGAATTAAAAAATTCCATGATTTCTTGTATGGCAGGCATTTCACGGTCTTCACTGACCATAAGCCTCTGCTGGGACTGTTTACCACACGTAAGCAGACTCCCCAAATCATTTCCCCTAGAATGCTTAGTTGGTCTATTTTTTTGTCTGCATATGATTTTTCCTTACTCCACAAGCCTGGAAAAGAAATGGGCCATGCTGATGGCCTCAGTAGATTGCCTCTGCCAGTAGTAGAATCTGACCCTGCGCCAGCTGTCAACATTCTATCAATCCAAGCCTTGCCCGAGCTCCCTCTTAGTGCCAGGGATGTTGCCGCTGAAACAGTACAGGATCCCACACTTTCACGTGTCCGGTCCCTGGGTTTTGTCCGGTTGGCCTGAGCATTGCCCTAGTCTGAGTTTTCAGAGTTTTCTTGGTCCAAAAGAAACGTGTTTCCCTTTCTCAGGTGTCTGCTTTGGGGAAACAGAGTTGTCATTCCCACCTCAATGAGGACTAGGGTCTTAGAATCCCTCCACGAGGGTCATCCTGGCATTGTTCGTATGAAGGCTCTTGCACGAAGCCACTTGTGGTGGCCTGGTTTAGATAAAGGTATTGAGGCTAAGGTACACGCATGCCACCTGTGCCAACGATCTCGCCCAGAGATGCCCCAAGCTCCTGTGCATAGATGGGAGGAAACACAGTCCCCATGGTCTAGGTGCACATTGACTACGCTGGGCCCTTTCAGGGCCAGTTCTTCTTGGTCCTTGTTGACAGCCATATCAAAAATGGCTTGAGGTTGTACCTGTCCCTCTTCACCACCACTGCAAAAGACTATATCCGTCACTGGCAGGGGGCATTTTTTACTGCACACGGCTCAGACTGTCATCGATGTCTGACAACGGCCTCATTCACTTCCCCGAATTCCCAAGCTTTCTACAAGTAAACAGGCTCAACATATTCGTCATGCCACGTCAGGCCACCCTTCCCCCGTCACCCAACCGGTATCTGAACGTATGTGCCATCACAAAGTACGCCTTGAAAAGACTCACCTACAAGGGGCTGTGGCATCACAGGTTGGCTGACTTTCTCCTTTCTTATCGACACCCGTCCCAACGTCTACCAGGAGAAGCCAGCTGACAACTTCGTTGGGGGCGCCAACTTACTACTAGACTTGACCGGTTGCATCCGGACAGACTGCCTTCATCTACCCCACATCCTAGGGCACCTAGACAACTACTTGTGGGTGCCCCGGTTTGGGCTCGCAATTACAGGCCTGGTCATACATGGGTCCCCGCTTCTGTGTCCAGGATCACAGGTCCTCTCTCCTACGAGGTTGCCCTGGACAACGGTCGTGTCCTTCGTCGGCACATCGACCAACTCCGCTCTAGGCGGGACTTTTCTGCTGAAACTCCTGGGTCTTTTCCAGGGGGGGAGGGGGACCCTTTGGAGCAAAGGGAAGGGCACGAGCTGCTGCCCATCTCCACTGATGGAGCCACAAACGGCCCATCCCAGGGTTCCGCAATTGCTCCAAAAAGGAATTCATGGAGCTTACCCACACAACAGGCACTCACGCCTACTCCAGCCAGGGAGTCACCCTGGGGGCATACTCACCTTCCACACATATCACACAGCACTCCAGTCACGGAGGATACCCGGGGGCATCCCAACAAATCATTCCCCGCAAGAGAGCTGGCACACAATCCCCAAGGTTGGCCTGACCTTACCCCAAATTCTACAGGGGGTCATACATACAGGGAGGTGGTCGAGGGACCAAGTCCCGACTACAACACCTCTAGCCCAAATCAGGGAGTAACTGAGTTTTGGGAAAGTACAGGAACCCACACAAGCCCGGACACAGAACGGGGTTCAGGGAATGGTCAGCCTCCTGACAGGTCTTGGACGGACCTAGGAGGTTCAACAGAGACGCCCAGCA